>NW_020874362.1:18353452-18385693 GCF_003935025.1 Abrus precatorius | reverse complement strand
AGAGATTCACTAGCCTTTCCCTCATTAATCACTTTACTTTGTGAGGATGCAGGGGTTGAAGTTGGAGACTACCAAGAGAAAATCAGATCTGCTCCCCCTATCTCTGTCTCAATGGTAAAGGAAATCTATGCCACCACCTCCTGCACTTCAGCTGCACCTATCCCTACTCAGTTCAGAAAGGAGAAACAATGAAGATGAAGGACATCTACATCTTTTGGTTGAAAGGCAAAATCAATTGGCTGAATGAAAACTGAGCTCCACAACAGTTTGAAGGCAGGAACCATGCTAGTGGAATGTGTGTTGATGAATCTTGGTCAGAAGATGGGAATGACCAAAGATGAACTTTATCACACACCAGACTTGGCTGAGAATGCTCAATGTCTACGCTCATCAGTTTTTAAAGACTTGCCAATATACAAGACTCATTTTCCACAGCCAACTGAAGAAGTGGTGGAGGAAGAAGAAGATGAGGAGGATGAGGAAGAAGATGAAGATGAAATTTCTGATGAGGAGGATGCTCAAGATGACTAGCTTAGGATTTTTGTTTTCTTTTCTGTTAATTCGAATTTTCTCTTGATGGTTTTGTAATTAAGTTTCAAACTTTTTGGTTTCATTTTAGAATTTGGGTTTGTAATTTGCACACTGGTATATTTTGGTTTCATGCTAATTCTGAACAATTATATTTTGAACATATATTAATTTTGCAAATTCAATCCCTTTTCACTTGATAATTGATGGAATTTTGGTGTTTTGTGCAGAAAATGTCACACCACACAACACTCACACACCTTGAAAGCTGACACTTGCACAAGCTGCCATGAAAGGGGGGGTTTCATTCTCTACCTCTTATTCATGAGTTAGCTTCACAATTACACTGAATTGTTCCTGAAAAACACCAAAATACTAGAATAGATAATAAATTGCTGGTGTTAATCAAATAAAAATGATTGACAATTTTGTGAATTCTGTGTAATTTTCTTTTAAGTTGTTTTTCCATTCTCAAAATGAGATCACACTTGTATTTTCAAAATTGAGGCAATTGCCACTCGGTGCATAATTTCTGAAAAGTGCATTGTGTTTTCATTAATCCACATGATCACTTATAATACCGAGTGAGATTTGAGCTGTCTAATTCTTTTCTTGTGTGATTAATCATATTTGGCTGTATTCTCTAGAACTTGCCCTTGTTCTTAATTGAATATGCATGCTACAGTTTTCACCCACATATAGAGGCCATGTTATTATACCTAGTCAGCCTAAAGGCCTTCCTTTATGATTGAATGTCTTAGTTCACCTTTTTGAGCTTAATATCCCTTTTCTTGAAATTACCTCATTATAAAGCCTTGCCTGAAAAACCAATTTTTACCATTCAAAAGATCAAAGGCATAATGAGTTTAATCAAGAATGAGTTTTAAAACTAAGTTTGGGGTGACATCGAGATTTTAATTGCTTGAGGACAAGCAATGTTCTAAGTTTGGGGTGGAAATAGCATGCTATCTAAGCTGGAGTTCAACAAGCCAGAAAGAAAGAACAAAAGTGCAGCAAAGTGCTGCAGAAAAGAAGATAGTGACTGAAAGCAAGAAAAGAAGAAAAGAGATGAAAATTCTGCTGCAAAAAATAAATAAATTCTGTTTGCTGCATAAGTGAGAGAATTAAGGAGGAATAATGTAGATCCAGGCTAGTTTTAAAACAAATCACTCAAAATGCCTCTGATCTTTTGAAATTGCATGTATTGTTTTCCATTTTCTTTGACACCTACCTTAACCTTAGCCTTGTTATAACCTGAAAAAGTCCTCTAGATGTGTGATTAATTGTACTAAGCAGAGGAGATGGAGAAATTGGGCAAGCATATGGTAGAGTACAGTGAAATTGATGATTTAGAGTGAAAACAGCACCTAAACACTGTTGAGTGATGAGAGAAACACTTCCAAGTGAGCTGTGATCATGTTGATTAATTGTACTCACATGAATTTTGATGAAATATATGAACTTAGGTAGCAATTCTTACTTAATGATGATTATGCAGTAGGAATATCATGATGAGTATTTGGATGAACAACTTGATTGAAAATTTTTCAGAAAACACAGAATTGGAAATTGGAAAATCTGAGAAAAGCAGTTTGCTATTTGAATTTGAAAATGGAGGAACTTACCCTTGGTTTAGTTTGATTGCTTGAGGACAAGCAAAAATTCAAGTTTGGGGTGGTGATGAATCCATATTTTTACTGATATTTTAGCATAATTCTAGCTCATTTAATAAGGAAAATATATGAAGAAAGTAGAAAAACTCAGAAAAGAGAATGATTGAAAGTTTTAATTCAATTTGTAGTTATTTTCGCATTTGTAGAATTTATGCTTAGTTCTTAAGGAATTTATCTTGTTTTGAAGGAATAAGCTGAGCAAAAGTCATGGAAAAGGATCATCAATGGAAAGGAAGAGGAAGAACGGCAATGTTGGACTCCAAAATACAAGAATTATGGGATGTAGGCTGGGCGTGATCACTATTGTTAGTGAAAGTGATCATTCCAGAGCCTAATGAGAAGAGGAGCCTGTGCGTAATCACTTTTAGTTACAAGAGTGAGCGTTGCCAGTGTGCGTTATCACTTTCGCCAGCGAAAGTGAACGTTCCAAAGAAGACTCTATTCCTGAGGAGCTGCGCGTTGTGACTCTCGCCAGCGAAAGTGAGCGTTCCAGAGGCACTTGTATCAGGAAGCTTGCGCGTGTTACTATTACTCACGAAAGTGATCACGTGCAGCCCTTGACCTCCTGCGTTGCCACTATTCTGAATAAAAGTGAATGTTCCAGAGAAGCCTTCAACCCTGCAAGTTGCGCGTGGTTACTCTTGCTCTTGAAAGTGAACACGCGCACTACATAAAGCTTCTGCGTGATTACTCTTGTGAAGAAAAGTGACAACACGCAGAAGTGGGGTTTCTATATATACATGATTGAAGCGCGAAAACCGGGATCGGTTGCTCATTTTCTGTTTTGTTAGTTAGAGTCTCGTTGAGAGAGAGTGGAGAGAAGACTGGGGTCGAAGCTTAAAGCTCCAAGAAGAGGGATCGGATTGGAGCTCGTGGCCATGGCTGCTTTGCATTCTTCTTCATCTTCTTCTTCTTCTTTCTCTGTTTTTGTTGCAATGTGTGCTTAATTTCCCATAGTTAGGGGTTTATGGAACTCGAATTGATGTATTGATTCGACTTTATCTTCTGAACTTTAAGTTCTTGGATTAACTGAGTTGTTAATTCTACTTTTCATGCAATCTCTGAATGGAAATTCATTTGATTAATCAAGAGGAATCTTTACCAATGGGAATTGGATTGTTTGCTCCGATCTGAATTAGCAACCAGAGTTTAGGGATTTCTTAAGAATAAGGAGACCTAATTCTGCAATCTTATAGTTCTAATTCTTAATGCAACCTGAAATTGAATCTCACCTAAGGGATTAGGGAGGTTTAGTGGATTGTTAGGGTCAATGAGTTAAGGAATTAACCTTTGGCTAGATATATGTGAAACTGATTGTCAATTATTCAATTGCTTGAATGTTCAGAGGATTTAATTGGATTGATATTGATATTCTTGTGAAGTAAATTCCTAACTATCCTTCATTGCTATTTCATTTTATCACAAATCTTATACTCTGTTTCTCTGCAAGTTCTTTGCTTTAATTGCTTTGGTTTATTGCTGTTATATGTTACAAATCTCCTTCAAAAATTCGTATGGCTCAAATGGTTATAATTCTGTGAAGTGGTACTTGAAACCTAAATTCCCTGTGGAGACGATATTCTGATCTTAAATTTACTCATCACTTGCTGCAATCCTAGTGCACTTGCTAGTGTTAGATTGCAAACAACAAATTGATTGATTCTAGTGATATTGTTTTCCAAGCGACTTGTGACCGCACACGTTGTATCCATGAGGCGGGGTAACCGGTGACCATCCATAGTGTGAGAGTGTGATCACAGTACCATAGTGAGCATAACTACATGCAGTGAGTGCACGTATGTGTAAAATGTTGTTGGTGCAGTGAGTGCATCGGTTGCGAACTGAAATGAAATGCGTGGAAAGTGTTGTTTGTGATTGATTATACTTGTGTAGAATATGTTAGAAATTATGTGAAGTGTGTGAGGTGAGTCTTTATGTTTGCATGTATTAGATAGTGTAGAGTATTTATTCACCTTTACATTTGGTTTTTAGGTGACCAAGATGATCAACACCAGGCTCAGTAAATGAATGAATGATACTGCTATAGGGCTTAGATTTTATTTTGAACATTTGATGTATTTGGATTTGTCCTGTAGCAGTTACTTGATCAAAATTTGTAAACCCTTATATTTTGAAATACTTTGTCAAAACTATGCATTGAGAAAGTCTATTTAAAATAAAAATTTTATTATTTCCATTTTGTAAAATTTATTATTCTGAAATTAAATTTAAGGTGTTATATCTGAAGGTGTAACATCCTCATTTTTTTATTTAAAAATAAATAATTTTTTATAGCAAAAAGGGAAAATAGGAAAATTTTGTTCTATTTTATAGATATAAGAATTGAATAAAAGCAAAACTTACATTTTTTTATAAAAATATTATAGAATTTAAAAGTATTTAAAACGGTCAAAGGAATAATTTTGAAACTTTAAAGTGATAAATAAAACTTAAATTTACATCTAGCAAATTATTTGGTTCAGAATGCATGCGTATAATTATGAGATATAATCAATGACTCTTCAAAAATTATTATTACAACAAAATTTATCAAGTATTTTAAAATTCTAAAATAGACATTGAAAGTATTTACAAAACTTTGTTAACTTAAAATGTAAATCTAATAAAATATTACAATTCTTCAAATTATTCTAAACCTTACAGAGTAGTCTTCTTTCACAAGGTCACTGTATTATGAACTTAGAACTTACCAACCACTTTTAGCTTTTCACTTTGATTACCTAAAAAATATTTGTAAGGGTGAGTATTTTTCGCCCCACTAAAACTCTTATTTGACATAAAATTTATCTAATACAAAAAATATTGGCTAACGTATTTCTAATATACATTGGTTAACAATAACACTTAAATCAGACAAGTCATTATTTTAACTAAGCACATACAATAATTCAATCACCTTTGAAATATTTATAACGCACTTTTCTACACTAATCTGCATGTTATAATATATGTATTCTATCACATCAATCAATATGTCATAATACATGCATCCTAATCACACCCGTCGATGTATTACAACACATGTATCATAACAACATAATCGATATGTTACAATGCTTATATTATAATCATATAATATCTATACTACATCATATTCATCACACTTTCATATTCATTGCTCCTCCCTTAAGTACTTCATAGCATAGATAACTATTGATTAGTCACAACAACACGAATACACGTGTGTTGAAACGGATACATTTTTCAGCAAATTGTTGTGCACTCATTTACAAACAGCATTCATCACCTACATTTCCTCAAGATTTCTCAAATCTTCTCCAGACTCTATACCCCAGTGTGTCTCTGTGACTATCTACATTTATTCTAGGCATTTCTCATTTCATTTTCACATCCTTTTCATCGATTAGCAAGTTGTAATGCGTGAATTATGATTTATGTAAATCTATATATTACAATACATGCACTATAGGTACAGCCTTAGATGTATTACAATACCTGTATCATAATCACACTTATTAGTCAGTTAACACTCACATATTACAATAACACATCTCATAATTCTACAATCATGTCATATTACTTACTTTTTGTTCAATAACTCAAATCCACTAATTTCAACATACATTAGTCATCAGACAAACATTCATAGTTATCATATTATATCAGTCCATCACAGAAGGATTATCAATCAATTTCACACCACAGAAACTAACACAATATGCCGAAGGTTGGACATCTCCAGACTTAGCCCAATCGTACAATCCAATATATATACTTTCTCAGTATTAATAGAGTTACCTATCCTAATGTTTGGCATAATCCAATATTCATAATATGTCTATTATTCAAAAAACATCAAATAGCAAATCTTGACTACTCTTGAACAATGTTTGCTTAGAAAAATCATAATATTCCTCAAGAATAGTTTTATCTAGAGCTTTTACTACAAGTTACATTTAGATAGTTTTGAAAGTAAGCAAAGGTTTTTCACGTCCAGGTCTATATTTCTACACTTTAGATTTTAAGAAAAATATTAGGGTTCTAATAGAAAAACTTAGTGTTTTCAATCAAAATACTAAAGAGGAGTTAAGGTTTAGAATCAACTCACTTTACTTAGAAATAGGTCTCTCAGATCGAGTTTTTCTAAAGATCCAAGGGAGAGGCGCAACTTTTTGAGAGAGGATATCGGCTTGAGGGTTAAGGTTCCTTGAGTATTACAAAGCATACAACTTTAAATCAGATAAAACTGAGAAATAAGAATGAAGTTGGGGAACCAAGCTCTAAGAAACTTACTTGAATTTGAATGGTTGAACTTCCATGCCTAGTTTCAAAGGGAGATTGAAGTTTAGAGGAGGATTTCTGAGAAGAGAGGGTGAGAGATCAGAGAGAACAGAGGAGAAGTCGAAACTTTGGAGTATATCAGATACAACTTGCTGATTCTAGACACTTTTTCTCGCTATAGTGAGATACCCTGCACCAAAATCTCTATATTTCCATACAATGGCAATAAAATTAAGGGTGTTACAGAAGGTGTGTCTGAAATGGGACTTTGAGTATGGCTATACCTAGATTTTGACCAGAAGCTGCTATTAGGGATGTTTGCATGTCGCAGGACTTAAACTTGAGTCCTCAAAGAACAAACCAAGGGACCAACTTTTCCACCAATATACCACTTTCATTGGTGTGTATTCATTTGCAAATCAAATATAATTAAGAGATTTCTAATTAATCCAAAGCATTGAGAATATACATCTTTTAAAAAAATCAAACATATATTTAGAAAGGAATTATTTTAACGAAATAAAAATAAATACTTTTATCTCAAAACTTCTTTAACTAAAATCATAAAATTTTATAAAATCCATTAAATTAAATTTTGAAAAGATAAAATCGTGCCAAGACACATAAATATGGAGGCAGTAAAATTAGGATGTTACAAGAATTGCAGAAAAAAGATGAGTAAAAGAGAAAGGGTGATTAATACATGTGTCGTAAATACATTAGTGTTACTATAATATATGTATTATAATACATCGACAAGAGTAATTATAATACATATGTTGTTAATTGTTGTGAGTATAAAGCATGTATTATGACAATATTGATGATTTCTGTTTGGTTTAAATTCTATAAATGAATTGTTCCTATCTTGGTGCATATTATATTAGATAATATTTTTTATGTCATTTTGATTATTTATAAAATAGAGATTTACTGTGGCGTGTAACATCCTTATTTTTATTTTTCTTGATTTTGGAAAAGTAGGAATTTTGGTGCAAGGTTTCTCACTTAAGTGAGATAGAGTTTTTCTGAGTTGGGCTTTCTAGAGCATTCTTACTCAAGTGAGGTGAGTCTCGCTCAAGCAAAAAGGGATAATATCGCCCAATTATCCCATCGTCCAGGCGGCCTCGCAGGAAAAATTTGGTAACTCTTTGGAACTATACTTGCTTGGGCGAGAATACCTCTCTCCTAGGTTAAAATATCAGAAAAAGGCTGGAAAACCATTATATGATTTTCTCGCTCAAGCAAGAAGGAGCTCGGTCAAGTGAGAGTCCGCTCTTTGAAGTGAGAACACGCAAATTTTGAAGGGTATTTAAGGGAGTTTGCATTGAGAAATTCCATTATTCAAAAACCACTTCTCCTTCTCTTTTCTCTTCATTCTCTCCCTGTCCTTTCTCAAGGGAAAACCTATCTCTTGTAGATATGAACTTAAACGTCTATTCCACTTGAGTCTAAGAAGAACTCTAGTCTCTGGGTAGTATATCCGATAGAACATTGAACTTTCCTCTAGATATCATGAAGAACTTAGTAGTATAACTTATTTCTAGGTAAGGAGAGTTACTCTTAAACCCTAAGTTCTATTTGTATGTTTAGCCTGAAAAACTCAAAATACCCTATTTTGAATAATATACTTGAAGTATTTTCTTGAAATTATAATGTTAAAATGAATTTTTGGCATGAAAGTTCATGGTTGGAATTATGAATCCCCTAAAACAAAATTGAATAATAACAATTATAAATGAACAATGTTATAAGAAATTTTCATAGGATGGTTACTCATTATATATATATATATATATATATATATATATATATACTGTTGATATTGTCAATTAATATTTTTGAATAAATATATATATTAGGTGATGAAAAAGTATAAAATGTTAAACTTTAGGATAAAAGACTTTATGAAGACCAAGAGGTATGATCTCCAACAATATACTTATGAACTACACAATTGGTCTAAATCCAAAGATATCCAACCTTTGACACAATGTATTGAGTTGTGTGATGATATATTTCTTTGTTTCACCAATATGTGCTTGAATGAAATTAATTTGAATATTTGTGAATTACTGAGAAAATATAAGAAAGAAATGGAGTAACTAATACGTGTGTCATAAAAACACTGATTGTTGTGATTATAATGTGTGTTCTAATATATTAATTAGTATGATTATAACACATGCATTAAGACAATAATGATTAATGTAAACAATATGATTTTGGTGTGTCATTGTTGAATTACCGTATGGATAGTTCAGAGATACACTAGAGGTATAGGGTTTAGAGTTGATTGTGGAAATCTAGAAGAAATGAGGGTGGTAAATTCCAGACATTTTATGGATTTTTGGCCATCTAAAAAAATGTGAGGTGAAAGTAACTACTTTCAGACACCATAGTAATCACTACAGCAAGCCAATTACAAGGGACATGCCAAAGTAATTACTTTCAGAAGCAATAATGATCACTATAAACCCCAGAAAGCAACATACTTGCGTGTGGTTACTATCATTTACCATAGTAGCTACGCGCGCTGTGCGTAGCTACTTTCGTTTGTAATAGTAGTTAATCTAGAGAGGAAGATAAATTCTGGAAGCTGCGCATGGCTAATATCATGAATGATATTTGTTACTCCAGTTAGGATAGCATTGATAGTAATTACTATCATGAACGATAGTAGTTACTATGAAGGACGTCAAGTTTATTATAAATAGATTTTTACCATTTAGGGTTGGGAACTTTTTCAGAACCTTTTACTTTTAGTTATTTTAGGGTTTTAGGATACTTTTGGAGAGCCTAGGTCGGCCTTGGGTTGCCAAGGGTCCAACCTAGGGTTTGAATTCCATTTCTTTTTCACTTTTCTTTGATTTTTCATCTTAATGTTATTCATTTCCCTTTATTTTCATCTTGTAATAGTGAGACCCATCCTTATGGAGGACTAATTTTCTTGTAATTCCTAGTGAATTCATATAGATTCTTGAATTTCTGGGCTTTTAATGTTAATATAAACCCTTTTCTCATGAATTTCTTCTTTCCCCAATCTCTTGAACTAAGTTAAGAGTTGAATGAGAAGGTGTTGCTTAATCAACTTTAAATTCATTTTTAACAAAGGTTCTAAACTTGGTTTGCTTAATTCCGGGTTTAATTCTAAGGTTGCTTAATCCTAAGGATAAAAGATTGGAACCCATTGATTTGCTTAATTTCGTATGAGAATTTAAGGTTGATTTTTGCTTGTAAAATTAATCTAATTTAGGGGAAAGGGTAGAGTATTAAATCTTAAGAGGAATCGGGATAGAGTCTATATGGATAAACTAGAGGTTACTATATTTTAATGATTGAACTTTACAATTTGATTTTCTGATTGAGTAATTTGGACTTGAAACTATAAAATACCCTTTTTTGCTTGTTTTCTAAATATATTACACACTATATATTTGATATTTGGTCACACACCCAATGATTCACAAGAGGACGACCTAGGTTAGCACCCTAATATTACATTAATTTGTGTTTATATTTTTATGAGAATTAGCGACAAATCTTTGTTCATCAGTACACGATTAAAAGTGGGATGCATTTACAGGCCTCACGTTCATTTCTTGACTGAACTCCTAACTATACCTTTGCTATGAGGGCCACGAACAAACACATTGTATCCGTGTGTGGTTTGACTAACTGGCAACTATTAATGTTGGCATAAGTCCTTCCTAACAAAGAAGAGTATGTTGGCAGCGATTTAGGGGCTTGTGAGTACCTAGAGTACTATTATTTGGTGAATATTCAAAATTGAAATGAATAAAGTGCCATGAATTCAGAAAATAATTGTGTTTGATTAAGAGAGAAATGGAATATGTTTGATTAAATGACAAATGATGTGTATAGATAATTTTTGTCTATTTAAAAATGAAATATTTCTATTTTGATGCATGTTGTATTAGAAATGTAATAATATTAAATGAGTTTCTGTAACATCCTAAATTTTTAGTCATAAATTGCTTGTTCGATTTGTACAAACTTGGTATAAAATATGAACTTTTTCATATATGACAAGCATTGTAATAACGGACAAATAAAACATCTGTTTGTGAATAAAATTAGTTATAAAATTTACTAATCATACAATATTAATTAAGTAACAGTGAAATAAAAATCATAATCAACACGAAATAATTTTACAAATATGGGTACAAGTCTGCATTTATATATATATATATATATATATATATATATATATATATACACACACACACAATAATAATTTACATACTTTTTGTCAAAATACATAGGACTCAAATAATAATTATATAACCAGAATAGATAGAGTCTCAGAACAGCTTCAAAATACATCCCAACATTGAGGACCTAGTACTAGTCATCCCTATGTCATTTCTCTATCGAAATCATGGTCATCATCTGATCCGAGATATAAATCTCTTGAGTCAGTCGTAACTTCAACACCTCTAACTCGTTCATCGATAACTCAGGTCCTAACCGATATGTAAATAGATATGTGAAGTCTGCTGGGATCCTAACCATGCCTCTATAGATATAGATGCATAGGGTATAGAGTATTCTACTTACATGAAAATTAAAGGGAATACCATAAAATAGATCCATCTCTAACATAATAATATTGCTAGGTACATCATTAATGGAAATCAATATGAGTCCCAAGTATCGTCCTCAGAGATTAGGTCTATCAATTACCACTTCACAAATCAATAACTAGTTGAGCCAAACGAATATTGGAGATGTTTTGAATCATTTGAGAACAAAAACAATAAAGTGCAGAAATTTGAAAAATACAGCAAAATAAAGCTACGAATTTAGAAATGAAATGATATATAAATGAAGTTAGGACTGATTTCACCTCTTTATCAATTGCAAAACTAAAGTAGATCTGAACTCTAAGTTCCTTAATTGATTGATGATCAATTTCACTAGATTAATCAAAGGACAATTCCTTGCATCATTGATCCTAATATCTAACTAAACTACCCTAATTCCTTAGGTGTAATTCAATCAAACATTGCATTAAGCATTAGAAATTAAGAGATCACAAGATCACAAATTCTTATCCCTAAGATATGCATAATCTTGACATTTAATTCAGATATGAGAAACAAACTCAATTTCCATTAATGAAGATTCTTCTAAGTTCAATTGAATGAATGATTAGTTCACAATTGCATTAAGGAAAGAATTAAACGTTCAATACAATCAAGATCTTAAAATCCAAATCCACAATCAATTTACAATATCAAAATCAGATCCATTAATCCATAGCAAAAAGAAATCAAAACATGTTCCTAAAAGAAAAAGAGAGAGAAAGAGTAGAAGAAAAGGAGCTACAGAATTTCTTCATAAATCTAATCCCCAGTCTGATTCCTCAAGGTTCAAAGCTTGGAAGTTGCCCCTAATCTTCCTCTCTAACTCTCCTAAGGTGTGGAAATGAAAAGAAAACAAAAAATGGCAAAAGACTCCCAAATCTAAACTCTTAACAGCTATTTATAATTTTTTCTACCACCTTCCACGTTGACACTTTAATCACTGAGAGTAATAACGTAGAAAGCCTTCCAGAAGCTTCTAAGGCTGAAGTGGGAGCTCTAAACGTCCAAAGTTGACACTTAAAAGTAGTTTTTCAAATTTTGTTATTTTGCATGGACACTCTCAACACTTAGAGTGTCCACACGCATGTGTTATGTGCAAATAAGCCTTGTGCATGGCTACTTTAAGCGACCAAAGTGTCCATATGCAGCTTCGAGTTGCTACTTTCAGGAATTAGAGTGGACACTCTCTTCTGTGCGTAGCTACTTTCAACACTTAGAGTGGACACTCAATTTTGCGTGTGGCTACTCTCAGCACTTAGAGTGGACACTCTCTTTGATCTTCATGGATTTTCCTCTTCAAAGTGTTAACTCTATGCATCCAAAGTGGCTATGCCCAACACATAACACTTGATTTTTCATCTTTTAAGCTCAATTCCTCTACTTCCTTTAGTTCAATCTTCAACTCAAACATCTTCAGCTCAAGCTTTTGCTCAAAGTTAAGTATTTTTAAGCAAAATTGTTCAGAATTGGAATAAAATCTAAAATTCTAAACTATTTACACAATTATGAATATTAATACAATTTTTATGGTATTTTCAAGTTTATTTACTATTTAACTCCTTATTTACTAACAAAAACTAGGCTAAAAATATAGTAAAATATGGATTTATTAGACAACAAATTTAAAGTAGCATGTTCTCTGATACTTAGTAAATACATAGTTTAGTCTATTATGTATAAAACTGTCTATTAGCCTAATTCTTTCCTGAGGCGCTGTCATCCTGGTTTCCTGAAATATTAGTAAGGATGAACATCTATCTTATCATTTAAACATAACATTAATTTAAAGACCAACATCGCAACTTAATCATAATCATGGAATATAAAGGGACATAATAATATCAATCTCAAAATAAGGTATCACATATGCATATATTCCGTCACAAGTTATTATATTCCTTTCTTTTATATATGCACTCCCAGTGCACTGTGATGACAGATATACGATGCGTCTAGTAGTTCTTGGGGTCTTACACAACTAGGTAAATAGTTGCTGGTTAGTCCATGCATACGAATACAACGTATACAATAACGGGCCCCTTAGCAAAGGTATTGTTAGGAGCCTAGTCAGGAAACGAGTATGAGATCATGTGACGCATTCGCTCTTAGAAAGAGTGTGTACACATGCGCGAATGTCACTCATCACCTATGTTTTCCCTATATTTCCCATCGTCTCTAGACTCTATACCCCAGTTTATCTCTGTAACTATTCTCACTAGATCCGTTCACTTTTTACACATATCCCATACTCCTTTTTGTACTAAACTCACCACTCAAGTAAAAGATCGTGCTTAGTGAAGTACTTCCGGACTAAATTCTAAACACGTATACTATCATAATATATTTTAACACCCAAAATCAACCAAACATACTTTCACACCAATCCAATAGCATTTAATTATAAAAATATATAAGAAAACATACAAAAGTACTCTTAGGAGTGCAAAATATTCATTATGTTTAAAATGGAAAAATAGAGCTCTCTTTACCTTGAAACAAAATTTTAGAGGAAGGTTTATGAGGAGTTTTGGTGAAAGGTCCTAGCTTTTCCTAGATATAACAAAAAAGAGTATTTTAAGAAGGGAGAAACTTAGAAAACAAACAAAAATGAGAGAACTAAGCCCCAAGAACTTACTTGGAGTTGGATTGGTTGAGTTTCTAAGCTAGGACTCAGAGGAAAGTTGAAGTTTTGGGAAGATTTTTTGAGAAGAGAGGGTTAAAGATCAGAAAGAATAGGGGAGAGCTCAAAACTTGAATTTAATCTAAGTTTTCTTAGTTGAAAACCTTTAAATACCCCTTAACTCGCGATATTCTCACTACAACGTGCTATCTCTCGCTACAGCGAGCCCTTCTCTTGCTGTAGCAAAAAACCAGACAAAATTTTACTTTGTTGTTTGTCATTCTAGTTACAGCGAGAGGTCCTCACTATAGTGACAGAGCATCAGAAAGCCTGATTCTGGACACTCTTTCTTGCCACAACGAGAGTTATCTCGCTACAGCGAGATGTAACATCCTCGTTTTTCCTAAATAGTTAATTTGTTAATATAGTTATAATTTAGATTATAATTCTTCAATTTTTGGGAAAAAATGCTCGTTTATACTGGTTAAAATTGCTCTTTGAGGATAAAATAGCATTTTTAATCCAGAAGAATTATTTTAAATAATAAAAATTTATATTTTAATTAGAAATAATATTTGGAGTGTAAAAATAATTATTTTGGTAATTATTGCTTATTTTTGAATTTTTGATTGATACTGTTTTATGTGTTCACAGGAACTGTGTGATTAGTTTTCTTTTTCTTTTTCCTTTTAAGTGATAACCAAGGAGATATTGATGTCAAAAATTATGTTATAATTATTTTAATTGTTTGGCATAAATTATTTTTATTTTTGAGTTTTATTCATAATTATTTTAGTTAATTACATTAAAATAGCAAAATAATTTATTATTATATTATTATTTCTTTACCTATTTGACTAAATTGACCACTTTCTTACGTGAACCTTCTTCTTCTCCAAGTCCATAACCCCTTCTTCTCCCTTTCACCATTTTCATTTTCTTCCACTCATTTAAGCTTGTTTTAAGGTATGTTTTTAATATATATCCTTAATTAAGCTTAATTACTTGTTAATTATCATTTCATCCGATTAAAATTTTAATTTTTCCCTGTTTTTGGCTGTCATGAACAGTAAAAATGGGTCTTACTTTGCTTCAAAATTATTGGTTTTTAAACTTGCTTTCTTTTGTACTATATGTAGACTATGCATGGCTTATATTGTTTACATAATTAGTTTTTCAAAAATGTGATTAAAAAGCACTAAACCCTCACAAGGGTTGGCTACCATGTGGTTTTAGAGAAGGTGAAGTGAGTGTTTTTCAATTCCATTTTATTCCTTTTATATTAGTTAGATCATAGAAACTAATTTTGTGTTAATCGGACTTTTATAGCAAAAGTTAGAAAATTTCAATTTTTACATATACATATAAGAGTATAAACTTAGCATCTCCTTAGTATTAATTACGTTTAGGCATGATTAATTGATTAGGTTGATCGTTTCAAAGATTGGATTGTTCGAGTTTTTCTAAAGAATCAGAAAAAAAAAATTTCATCCATTCCTTCATCAAAGAACATCCATAAGGTAAAGGGTGGGATGATTTCATTTCAATAGGTGGCATTAACAACCATAAGGGAATGATTCTCTATTGTTCTAATCAAATAAAATGAATTTGGGTTGTTTTAGACCTCTCCCACAATTTTTAGAAGATTTTGTTATAGTACTTGACATGTGTGAAAGGTTGCCTTAGACCAGGAAATTGATTGAACAAGGACTCTCCCTTATATGTAAAGTCTTTTGTCTATTTAAATTAATGTATTGGAATGATTTATGGTTGAAGTGCTGTATTGAATTATTTCTTTATAATTGGTTGAATTCTCATTATGTGCTTGTGTAAATATTCTTGTTGGTATGATTTCCATGGATTTTGAGGTGATGGAGGTGGAATTTAATGAATTAGAAGTATTCTGGATTTTTCTAGTTGTTTTACAGGAAGAAGAAAATTTTGGAATATCTGATTTACAGAGGAGACTCTGTCGAATTTCATTGAGAAAAGAAAAAGTTAAGGATTGTACTTAACAGAAAAGAAAAATTAAAATTTTTCTCTAATTACATTAATTAGGAGTGAAGACATGCATCATGAACATGTGATAGTGTGATGAGTGGACAGGGAAGTATAAGAAATCTAGGGGCGGCTCCAGGGTAGTCTTGGGGATAGTGACGTGTGATTGAATCTGATAGTGGCCAAGGCTCGCCACCTTGTGCTGTGGACTCTCATTGCAAAACTTTACTATCCTGACTGGTCCCGAGATATTCTTGTATTAGTAGAGCTGTTACTATATTATGAGATTAACAAAGTTGGCAGTTAAGTAACAGTGAAACTCCTAATCCTTCCCTGCGTAAAAGAAACAGATTGATGGTTCTGGATCCACATGCATGTGTCAAAATGTACTAAGTTATAATAATGGACTTGCATCACTTCTCGTTCATGGCATATGCATTTGCTTGGTAGATTATGGGTGTTGATAATTAATTGCATGATTGAAACCCTTATATGTCTTTTGCTGCTGGAAATTGAATCGAATTGTCTCACCCTTTTATTGTTATGTGTGTTGTGTGCAAATATATTTATTAGGTGAGAACATTGATGGCTCGACCACCGTACCAATTCAGCGTCTCGATCAGATATGATCCCGAGGGAAGATAGGTGCACGACTGGGAGCAACAACGATTCACCCACACTGGCTCTATTACCTTTTTGTTAGATAGAAATGGGCCAGGTCCACGAGCTTACCCTATCCTCATCCGAGTACCCATGAGACTTACTTTTCCATTTCCTCCAGATGTACAGTTTGTGAGACCCCCTACCCCACCTCCTGTCCCTGTATTATCACCCCCGGTATTACCCCCAGGTTTTCTTAGACCTTTACGTCCTTCTATACCATATTTACCACCTGTTGAACGGACTAATTTAGTTGACACACTTTTAGCAAGACCTATCTCTATCTCATCCACTTCCTCTTCGTCTTCCTCTAGTTCTTCAAACTCTCCTGATTCTTCTCACTGCTCAAACACCTCTTCTGCTATCGGAAGAAAGAGGACTGCTTCTCAAGCAGGACTCCTTCCTAATTTTGCCTCCTCTGAGTAGGAATCTAGTGGAAAAGGAGAGTAGGTTAGAGTCGAGTAAGGGATAATCTATACATATACGTAGGTGTAAGTACTTTTGACTAAAAGAAAAAGGGGTATATAGGAAGTCTAACCTTACCGTTGTTGAATTTTGGGAGGAAATGGGCACTTTGGTGATCATGGATCTAGGGGAAAGCTCATGAGGTCTTCGTTTTGGGTTGTCGTCTCTGATATCGTGACCCCACTTTATTTTGTATGTAATTCAGTTATGTATATATTTAGATAACTTGATGATTGTATTAATTAACAGATGATGTGTATATATGAAATGTGAAGACTTCTAGTAATAGTAGTGTATTTAATTTCACTATATCTGAATAGATATAGACCCATGCAATGTGATGTTCTTACTGCTTGGTTATTTTATGATTGTATTTATATTTATTGCTTAGTAAGTAGTAAGGGTGTCACACGAGATATCCTATAACTTTCATCATTTAAACTCTCTAAAGTTCAAATAACTTCACAAATACAGCCAACATTCAATGGTATAATAATAAATATAAAAACGAGAATGTTTCCATTTCCATTTAGAATTTATAATACTTTGATAAACCCTATTGTAAATGGTGATTTAAGGTGTATATGTAATACTTGGTAGTTAATTGTTTTAAACTTTAATTTATATTCAGTTTTAGTTAGAAATTTAATTTACTAAAAAAAAAATTAATTTGTTTGTATCATGAACTCAAATTATATATACATATAATATGAAATTTTAGCCTTCATTTTAGCTATAAATTTAAGTTATGAAACATTTTTATTCTTATCACAAATGAGATTTTTATTTATACAATTTTCAAAACTTGCTAACTTTTATCCGTTTATATTCATATATCTATACAACTATCCGAAGCTATTCAAAACCTTTACAATTTCTATTAAGTTTTATTCAATTTTTATATATTATTAAGAAAAATTATTTAAATTATAGTAAGGATGTTACAAGGAGAAAAATACTTACTATTACAAATATTTTCAGATAATGAAAATGAAGAAAGAAAAGAAAGCTGATCCGTTTTAGAATAATACTCGTAATTAGATTGTAAGGGAAAAAATTACTCTATCACGGTCTAACTTATTTTGGGGACTGTAATAATATTAATAAAGTTTCTATTCAAAGTTAACAATGATATGTATTTATTTTAAATATTGATTTATAAATTTATAAAATTGAATAAAAATAATTTAATTACTTTATTTAAACAATATTAAAAAATAGTTATAACTGAATAATATAATTTAAAATTTTATATTCTCTAAAGTTTTATTTTTCCTATTCAAACACAGCTATAAATATTTGTTGGACTTTACTTTTGTAAAATACAGTGTTAGGACTATAGTTATATAAAAAAACCAGTAATGGTTTAATAGAAATTCGAATTGGTTCTTGTTCTATGATTGTTGTATATTTTCATTTATTTCTCTCTATACTTTTCCATCTATGTATAGTGATCTAATTAATATTTGATAGCCACGAAGCTTTTTCATGTTATAAAAGCATTTAAAGTGTTAGAGCTAGATACGAAGATGTACAATCATAGATTTGAGTTGTGCCAAACTGTCAACCATCTAAGTTTAGCACTCTAAATGACAAAAGAATATAAAATTTGACGCTAATTACATAAGATATAACATAAGTAAATGATTTTTTAGACAAGAAAAAAGAATTTTTAATTAAAAATATATTAATCAGTACTCGTAAAATATTAGTTGAAGAGTGAAAACAATAAGAATATTATTAATATATTTTTAATTTATCTTTATATAAAAAGTATTCATTAATTTTTAATCAATATTTTAAAGATATTAATTAAGAAATAAGAATGAAGAGTGTCATGCGTATAATGGGATAACATCTTCAAGGCACTAAGGCGAGTCCCTCGTAGAAAGCAAAGGACAACAGAGTCAATGATTTATTGGTCAAGAATACACACAACCACATATAATCCAAATTAGGAACTAAAGGTGAAGCTATTTTTGCGGATCAGAAATTCATGCTAGAACACAGCAACAAGTTGTTGTGATTAGTTTCAAATTCTTCTCTACCAACACGTAATGTTTTCTTCAATGTTAACTCATTGATATAATTTATAAACGCAAGCCACCCTTTAAGGGAGGAGTTGGATTAGGTTACCTGGGATCATGAGTCTAAATTGTCTCACATGCGGCCACATCCTTGAAAGGGTAAATTCTGATAAAGAGTATCATAACCCTGAAATAAAGTCTCATAGGAAAGTTCCTTTACAAGTTGATAGAACTTGGTCAGGAAAACTGTCTCCACCCCAACGTCTAGGTGCGGCTATGGCCAAGATTAAGGCAGAACATCATAGACGCACGAATAGTGCTGGGGATATTGGACCAAAATTGATAAGAAGTAGTGGGATGAGAAGAGATTGGAGTTTTGAGGAATTGACTGGACAAGACAAAGGAGTTAGATGCTATTGAGATTATTAAGATATACACGATGCAATCTATTGCTGTGTCAAAATTCCATTTGCCTTTTTATGTATGGTTTATATTCCACAAATTATATTTTCCTTTTTATGAGTTGTGTATATTTCAATTAATTTGGGTGAGTAGTTATGGAAAAAGTGGGATCAGTAGGGTATCTTTATTAGCAATGTGCTTCAAGCGCTTGAAAATTTATGATTATTTTTCCTTTTCGAGCATACAAAATAAATTCAGTTTTTGTTTGTTCTTTTTTCTAATTCTTTCAAATTTGTTGCTTTTCATCATCCCTTTCTCTCTTGTGTACCCTAGATAACTAGATGCAGAAAAGCTGAAAAGGATTCAAATAAAATTGTTTAAGCTAAAAGAAAAGTTTTGTATCAAATGAATACTAACAAATTAACTAAATTAACTAACAATATTTAGTAATATTTATTACTTTTATCAACTTTTATATTATAAATGAGAATCTACTATTTAGAAAGTGAACCATTTACTAGAACTACTCTTCTTTTTAATTCAACACTTTAATGGTTTTATTAGTTTTTTATCAACATCTTTAGTTAATTTTATTCTTAATTTTTAATATTAAAATTGTTACTTAAATTTTTCTTATTAATTTATATAAATAATTATTTTTACATTTATAAAAATTGTATTAATTTTTTAATATTTTAAAATTTGACTTTACTTTTAAGAGTATTATCTCTCAAATTTATGAATATTAATATATGTTAATTATTAACATTTAATTTAAACATTTTTTTTATAGAATACAATAAATGTTATTTTAAATTTATTTAATTTTATTAGATTTTTATCATTTTAATTCATAATATTCATAACTTTAAAGACAAGTAAAAAATGTTTTAAAAGAAAGTTATTGTTTAAAATAAATTTATATTATATAATTATTTATAAAATTTTATTATTTAATTATTAAGTTGTATATATATTTTAAAATAAAATATTTATGCATTGCATGCACTACTAAATTAATTTTTATGAATCAATGATGTGAATAAATCTTAAGTGTGCAAAACAAATATTCCTGTTGGTATGTAAATTAATGTTCTAAGATAGTCACTGAAATAAAGCACTCATTAGTTTTAATGTGTTGTTAGTATAAAATTTTTACAATGTAGATCAATTAGATATATGATAAATACGAGTTTTAAATTAATTCCTACAAAAGTTAGGAATTAATCATATCAATTTACTTAAAAGAGAGTCAATAAAGGAAGGATTAAGTAATGTATAATCCAATTTTTAGTAGAAGTTAATTAGCAAAATTATCTTAAATGATTTTAGATCATCTAAATTAGGGAATACAAGAATTATATTGAGTTCAAAAGAAACCAAAATATAAAATAATACAAGTTACAAAGTTGGCCAAAATTACCAAAATATTCCTAGAAGATGATTATGAAAATTTTTGAAAATTTTATGGTTGTTAATGTCAGATCCGTGTATTTATATGTATTTATTATTCCATTTGAATTGTGTCGTGTATGTTTAAAGTGTATGAATTTTCATATGATTGGAATATGAATATAAAAAATTTATAATTACCAGATAAGGACCAATATATTCTCAAGTGTTGTGACATGATGTTGTTAAAGGTGATATGCATAGCAAGTTAGAGATTGATTGTTAAGCATGTTGTGCATAGGATAATCTAGGAGTTATGCTCAAGAACAAGTATTATCTCATTCAGGAGAGAGATTGGGAGTTCTAGGTGTAGGGTGTCTCACTCAAGTGAGGTAATTCTCACTCAAGAGAGACTAGGTCACGCTGAATCAAGCATTCTAGAGCGTTCTCGCTCAAGCGCTCAGGTGAGAAGGGATCTTGCTCAGACGAGGAGTGACCTCGCTCACGCGAGAGCAACTTGCTTAAGTGAGGAGTCACAAGATAAATGGGTAGCTCTTTGGACCAAATCTCACTCAGGTGAGATGCAGCTTGCTCAGGCGAGACGTTCCTCGCTCAAGTGAGAATAGTAGAAATTAACGGGATTCTACTATCTGGTTTTCTCGTCCCAAGCAAGGATAAGCTCACCCAAGTGAAAGTAGGGCTCGCTTAAGTGAGGATTAGCTCACTTAAGCGAGAGCGCACGTGCCCTCATGAGACAACTTTTCTGTCTCGTTCTCTGTCTGTTCTTTCACCTTTATCCCTTAGAGAAAATCTTTTCGAAGCCGAACTTCCTCCCGATCCAAGTAGGAACCTTTGTTTAGTGCAGATCTAGGTGAGATCTGGAGACCTTATTCTCCAACTTTGGGTTTTATTTCTTGGGTTCCTCTTCTCTAAGTCTCTAATTTTTAATAGTGAGAAAATCTAAACTGCGAGCGTTGTTTCTTTCCTTGGGGACTCACGTGAAGTTTGATCTGAAGAAAACTCATTCCAGGTAAGGGGAGCTTACCTGAGTTGGCTTTATTTGCTTAGTGAATGCTGAGCTATTTATGTATTAACTTTGTTCTAATCAAGAATAAGTTAGTATATGAGAAAACATTAGGTTAGCAACCAGAGCATGTATGGCTGATGTAAATTTCCTTGTTGTCAATGAATGTTTGGAATGTTGTGGTAGAATATAACACGCTGAAGTGCTGTGATATATGCGCCAAGGATGATAATGTATGTTGAAATATTTGATTAATGTTGTAACACCCTTTTTTTCATTATTTAGTAAATGATGTTTTCTTTGATCTTAAATAGTATTAGAATGTGTTTAAAAGTGAATTGTGAAAATTTTTAGAAGAGGTTTAGTGCAGGGGACCTCGCTCAAGCAAGACTGAGCACCCAGAATCCACAGGATTTTAGGGTAATCTCGCTCAGGCGAGATGATTCTCGCTCAAGTGAGATAGGATAAATTCAGTTTAACTGTCACCTCACCAAGGCGAGAGTGATCTTGCTCAGGCAAAATGAGTCACTTAGGCGAGGGCTCATAGAAAAAATATCTTGCTCTTTGGACGTCATCTCGCTCAGGAGAGATAGGGCTCGCTTAAGCAAGCATATCAGAAAATAGTTAGGAAAATCAATGTCTGCATATCTCGCTCAGGTGAGATGGAGCTCACCCAGGCGAGAAATGCGTTGCTCAAGCAAAAGCACGCGGGGCTGATGGGTATTTAAGAGATTTTCAGCATGAAAATTTCATTTCATTCCAAACCTCATGTTCCCTTCTCATTTTCTTTGAACTCTCTCTTCAAGGTAACTCCTCTAATTTTCACATTTTCATATTAGGGGTCTTGTATATAATTAGGAAAAAGTTCCTAGGCCTTAATTGCTGAATTACTGCTACAATTTCTGAATTTGTTGATTGACTTGAATTAAAATAAGAGATTGCATGCATAATTACCAGATTTTGCTGCTATTTTTGCACTCATGTTTGAACAACAACTAGAGTGATTACTTTCACCATGCATAGTGATCACTTTGCCCACCCAGACCAGACCACATAACCACTATTTCTACATGGATTTTTGCTATGATTTCACCTAGTTTGATGGAACTTCATTGTTGCATTATTCTTTATCTGTGTTGGATGTATTTTAATGTTTACCTAGGTAAGTTACCTAATATTTTGAATTATGATCGTGCTGAACAATGTGTTTGCTACACAATTGGGATCACTTAGCCTAGGTATAGTTACACATTCCATGATTAGCACAGTATTGTCCAATTTTCGCTCTACACGATTAGCACATTTTGTTCACTATGACTATAGACCAGCAACACTTTGTTAATTGTTAAGATTGAACCTTAGACTTCCATCACATGCCTTGTTCCTCTGTGTTGCTACACTACCATCTTACATTCTGCTGAATTGTATTGAATATCTGAGTGGGATGCAATTGGTCTTGAACAACCATAATCTTCTGCAATATACAGTGAACAATCTTGCTCTATTCTGCACCTACCATTGACACCAACTTGACTAATTGCACATTCATTAAGTTGTCTGTTGAGCTGCACACTAACCTTCCCTTTTTGCAGCATTATGGCACACACCCCTAGAAGTAGTCCTAGGATGAAGAGGAAAAGGATGATGATGAAAAAGAGAAGATCTCAGAGGAAGAAGATGCAGACGATTAGAATAGGATTTTATTGCTTTTTCTGTTTTCTATATTTGTAAATAACAAGCATGCTATTTCTTTTCACTTCAATACTTTTTGCTATTTATTGTTTTCCTTTATTTTCTAGTTGTAATTAGATCCTGCACTTTATTATATGGTCAATTTTAATTACATATCTCTTCTTAATTTGTTCGAAATGGCTGTGAATCTTTGTGCAGACCATGCTCTCAGTCCCATTAAGAGGAGCACATGAATTTTGAATTGTGAAACACTATCATGCAAGGGGTTGGCATTGCTCAATCTTTCCTCTGTTACTTTAAGTTTTAAAATGCATAAACAATTTTAGTTATTTTTTTGTTTTTGCCTTGATAGTTTTATTGCAATATAAGTTTATTAAATTTCCCTACAACAATTCTAAATTAAGATTGTATGCCTTTTTTGTGCTTGTTCTTCAATTGATAATCACACTTTGTTTTGCTAATAAAAAGGATTCTTACCATTCTGAGTTAGTTCATTTCAACGTGAATTGTATACATGTTTTGAAAGATAAATTATCACTTGTCCTTATGGTAAGAATTGACCCTTTCTTTCCTTCTGTGTGCAATTTACATCACAATTTCCATTCACTCTCTAGAACTTTTCATGTTTCTTATTTGAATATGTATTGTACAATTTCATTTAAGTGATTGCAGCCTTCTTTGTGTACCCCTACTATGTCATATTAGTGTAATTATATGTACTTATTATTGTGCCGATTGATTAGAGTCGCATAGACTTGAACTATATGAATTGTTTATATGTTGGAATATGAAATGTAAAGGTTGTGTGATTGCCGGATAAGGAACAGAGCAGTTGTTATGCCGTATGATGATGTTAATATATGTGAAGTATCGTGTGAATTGAAGAATGATTGTTAAATGTGTTGAGTGTTTGAATAATTTAGAAAACATGATTAAGAATTGATAGTATTTCACTCAGAAGAGAAATTTTGGACTCTGGGTGCAGGGTATCTCGCTCAAGCGAGATTAGTCTCGCCCAAGCGAGAGCAGATAAAATTGTCTCAGTTGTAACCTCACCTGGGCTAGAAGAAATCTCGCTTAGGTGAGAGGTAACCTCGCTCAAACGAGAGGTGCTCGCTCAAGCGAGGTGTCACTGGAGTAATAGGTAGCTCCCTGGACACAATCTCGCCCAAGCGAGAATGCTGTTTGCCCAGGCGAGATGTAGCTCACTTAAGCGACGTGTTGCTCGTTCAAGCGAGAATATCAGAAATTTGAGAGGTTTCACTGTCTGGTTTTGTCGCCCAAACGAGGGTTGGCTCGCCCAAGCAAGGGCAGAGCTTGCTCAAGAGAGAAGTAGCTCGCTTAAGCGAGAGCATGCGCGCTGGAAGGGTATTTAAAGGGTCTCAGCGTCCAAAAACTTCATTTTCTCACCAGACAGCTTCTCTCTCTCATTTTCTCTCTATTCTCTCTCCCATTACTCTTAGAGAAAACTTTTCTGAATCCGAATTTCTCTCTGATCAAAGTGAGATTTTCTATCTCATTGAGATCTAGGTGAGTTATTGGAGCTCAGTTTTTAGTCTTTACTTTGTTTCTTGTCTCTCTTTCTTAAGCAACTTATACCTTATTGTTTTGAGTAGATCTAACCCGTTTGAACCGTGTTCCATACCCAAATGCTTGATCTATCCCTTTGGGACTTATTAGGAGTTGATTTGAAGAAAACTCATTCTAGGTAAGGGGAGTTTACACTAGTTGGCTTGATTTAATCAGCTAATATCATAATTGATGAAGCAGCGATGTTTAATTTTTCCCGAATAACAAAAACTAGCAGAAATGATTTCTATGCACCAACTGGAGACCTCTATTAGTGAAAGAGCTTTATGCTTTATTCTTCTAGCTATTATGGATGCAAAGCAGGAACAAAAACTTCAGATAATACCAGTTGTACGAGATTTTTCTGAAATCTTTCTAGATGATGTTCCTAGAATACCTCCAGCCAGGGAAATAGAGTTTGGTATAGATTTAGTTCTAGGAACTGCACAAGTGTCGGTAGAACTTTATTGGATGGTGCCGAAGGAATTGATGGAGTTGAAAAATCAAATTGAAGATTTGATGCAGAAAAAGATGATTAGGTCAAGTGTATCACCTTGGGGAGTACCAGTCCTTTTAGTGAAGAAGAAAAATAGAAGTTTTAGACTTTGTGTAGACTAGCGTCAACTGAATAAGCTGACTATTAAGAATAACTATCCGCTGCCGCGAATTGATGACTTAATAGATCAGCTGAGAGGTGCTAAGGTATTCTCCAAAATTGATTTAAAATTTGGATATTATCAAATCTGAGTTAAGGATGTGGACATTACAAATAGCTTTCCGCACTCGATATAGGCATTATGAGTATGTAGTAATGCCTTTTGAAGTTACTAATGCCCCAGCTATATTTATGAATTACATGAATCGAATCTTTAGGCATTTTCTAGATTGATTTATGGTAGTATTTATCGATGACATCCTTATCTATTCTAGTTCAAAAAAGGAGCATGCTGAACATTTGAGGATTGTCTTAGGGATTTTGAAAGAGATGTTTTAAGCAGAAGTGTAGTTCATGCTTTCTCACTGAAAGTTAGCAAGTCTCTTTTAATAGAGCAATTTCAAAACCTGAACTTACACATGAATATATCACATGAAAAGATCAGTTGTGGCAGGATTGTGGTGACTAATGAATTCCTATAAGAGGTTAAGGATAAACAATTGTGGGATCCTAGGTTATGTTGCATCGTATTTCTTTTGGGCACAGATCGTGCAGTTGGCTTCAATCGAAATGTTGATGGTATTCTTCGGTACCAAGACCAAATCTGTATACCTAGAGGTACTGAGTTGAGGAGGCAGATTTTAAAGGAAGGACATGAGGGAAATTTAAATCTTCATCCTGGAGTAACAAAGATCTACCAGGATTTAAAACATGTTTTGGTGGCCGGGCATGAGAGGTGAAATAACTAGATTTGTCAAGGCCTGTTTGACTTTTCAGAAGACAAAAGCTGAACATCGTTGTCCACCTGGAGAATTGCAAACCATGGAAATTCCAGAATGGAAATGTGATTGTGTGACCATGGATTTTGATTCCCATTTGCCAAAGACTGTTAGAAATCATGATGCTGTATAGGTCATAGTTGATCGATTGATTAAGTGTGCTCACTTTTTTACCAATTAACGTGACCTATACCATAGAGAGACTTGCCAAGTTGTATATCAGGAAGATTGTTAGGTTACATGGAATGCCTTCTAGCATTGTCTCTGATAGGGACCCTCGCTTTACTTGTCAATTCTGGCAAAGTTTTCAAGAAGCTTTAGGTACCCAACTGAGATTGAGTTCAGCATATCACCCTCAATCTGATGGTTAGTCAAAGTGAAACATTCAAACATTAGAAGATTTGTTGCGTGCTTATGTTATTAATTAGAAGGGTGATTGGAAGGACGTGTTTCCTCTTGTGGAATTTACCTACAATAATAGTTATCATTCAAGCATCGGCATGACGCCTTTTGAAGCCTTGTATGGCAAGAGATGTCGAACTCCAGTCTGTTGGTTTAAAGACGGAGTACATTTAATGGTTGGGCCAGAAATGGTTCAGAAAACTAAGGAGCAAGTTGAACTTATATAGAAAAGATTGAAGGAAACTTAGAGTCATCAAAAATCATATGCAGATCGGCGTCAAAAACCTTTGGAGTTTGAGGTAAGTGACCATGTGTTCTTGAAAGCATAAAGAACTACAGATGTAGGACGAGCTTTGAAAGCAAAGAAGCTGATGCCTAAGTTTATTGAGCCGTATCAGATATTGCATCGTAGAGGACCCGTAGCCTATGAATTGACTCTACCACCTCAGTTTGCAATTCTGCATAATGTCTTTCATGTGTCTCAGTTAAGAAAGTACGTTCCAGATCCAACTCATGTAATTGAACTAGATGTTGTGCAAATACGAGATGATTTGTCGATTGAGCTCCCAGTTGCACGTATTGAAGACACTAAAGTAAAGGAACTCAAAGGCAAATTAATTCAACTAGTGAAAGTCGTTTGGGATCCAATTACTGGTGATGCTACATGAGAGTTGGAGGATCGAATGAAAGAGCAATATCCTCATCTCTTTTATGATGAGTGAATTTTTGAGGATGAAAATTTATTTTCAGGGGGAGAATTGTCATATTAGTGTAATTATATGTACTTATTATTGTGCCAATTGATTAGAGTCGCATAGAATTGAACTATACGAATTGTTTATATGTTGGAATGTGAAATATAAAGGTTGTGTGACTGCCGGATAAGGAGCAGAGCAATTGTTGTATGATGATGTTAATATATGTGAAGTGTCGTGTGAATGGAAGAATGATTGTTAAATGTGTTGAGTATTTGAATAATTTAGAAAGCATGATTAAGAATTGATAGTATTTTACTCGGGAGAGAACTTTTGGAGTCTAGGTGTAGGGTATCTCGCTCAAGTGAGATTAGTCTTGCCCAAGCGAGAGCAGATATAATTGTCTCAACTGTAACCTTGCCCAGGCGAGAAGGAATCTCCCTCAGGCGAGAGGTGGCCTCGCTTAAGCGAGGTG
Source organism: Abrus precatorius (assembly GCF_003935025.1). Classification (NCBI taxonomy): domain Eukaryota; kingdom Viridiplantae; phylum Streptophyta; class Magnoliopsida; order Fabales; family Fabaceae; genus Abrus; species Abrus precatorius. Next base: position 18,357,761 of record NW_020874362.1, on the reverse strand, counting down.
TCGCAGGAGTAATAGGTAGCTCTTTGGATGCAATCTCGCTCAAGAGAGAATGTTATTCTCTCTTATCAAAGTGAGATTTTCTATCTCATCGAGATCTAGGTGAGTTATTGAAGCTCAATTTTTAGTTTTTACTTTGTTTCTTGTCTGTCTTTCTTAAGCCATTTATACCATGTCGTTTTGAGTAGATCTAAGCTGTTTGAACCGTATTCCATACCTAAACGCTTGATCTATCCCTTCGGGACTTACTAGGAGTTGATTTGAAGAAAACTCATTCTAGGTATGGAGAGCTTACTCTAGTTGGCTTGATTTAATAAGCTAATATCAAAATGTGTAAACATATAAAGATGTCTTTCGAACTAAAGATAGGTTGATGTATGAGCAAAACCTTAGGGTAGAGGCCAGGGTAAATATGGTTGAGTTGTTTGATTATTGTTGATGAGTGGGATGAACCTGATGTGTTTGTGATGGAGTTTTCTGCTGTTTTATTTATGGTATAATATTTATAAGGTTGAAGAAACTGTCAAACAGTAATTGTATATTATGTTGAGACCGATTGACGAATGTTAGGAATAATATGTTTTATTGTTGATTATGTGTTGGTGTTAAAATAGTATGGAAAGTGGTAGGTAGATATACTGAGTGGTAGGTCAATGTGTCGAGTGGTAGGCCATGTGCTAAGTGGTAGGCAAATGTGTCGAGTGGTAGGTTCTTTCTAGATTCACTAGTATTGTGATATCAAATGGAGCTGAGTTATTGTTGTTGTGATTATTGTAATGGTTTATTGATGCTAAGACTGATATTGCTGATACTGTTGTTATTATTAATGTTATTGTTATCATTGTTGAATTGTTGGTACTATAAAATTTAATAGAAAGAAGTTGTATTGCTGAGTGAGTGTTGAGGAATTGCTGAATAATGAACTACATAAATAATTAGATTCATTTATTTCTCTATAATTATGTTTGTTATTATGTAAGCTCACCCTTACTATTTTGTATGTGTGGTGTATGTGTGTGCGTGTTTGACAATGATTGTACTATGGTACGTGAGCAAATGTGACAAGTTCTGTAGCTACTTCTCATGCTGGAAGGTCTGGCTGAGAAAAATGAAGTCAAAAGTTTTGTGAAGATTGTAATTTTATTTTGTTAGTTTAAGTCTATTTAGAGGGTCTAGACTATTTAGTTACAGTCTTCAATAGTGTAAATGTTATTATTATTTCAAGAACTTATATTTTGAGCTCTTAGTAGAGCAACCCTTGTATATGTACAAATATATTTATGTAATTTTTGAATTATATGAAAATGCTTTTAGAGCATTTTTTTCTTGTTGATTGAGATATAGAAATTAAAATTTTAAAAGTTTATATTCCTATTCTTGTGTATATTATTATATAAGTAAATAATTGAAAAAGAAATAGTAATGCACAATGTCATAAACCTTTTATAAAAATAAGGGGGTTTAGCAAGTAAAATATGTAGAACAATTTGCATGCAAAGTGAAAAACGCAAAACTTCCTCTATGAAGCTTTGAACTTTGCATATGTCTCACCATTTTGTGCATATCTTGATCAATTGGAGTCCGATTGACGAGCCGCAAAGTGCATTGGAAAGCTAAGGCAACAAGGAAAAATATGGAAGGTTTAAATGTCAATTTCTATACATGAAATTTTCCCAGAAATTCAAGAACAGTTGTTGTTCGACTAGTAGAATTTAGCTTTGATCATACTTACAGGATTAAATGTTAGAGTGGTGAAACGAACTTCAAATCAAGCTTGTGATAGTACGTTAGAAAGTTTATTCTATGAGGAACACAAAGGAAGGGTTGTATGTTACATTAGATCATTCACAAGGTGCAGAAAAATCAGTTTTTGCTCGCATGTACCAGAAAAATGAAATCTTGGACGGGTACTTACGTTTTTTTGGTGTATCTTGACGATCCAAACTCCAATCTCGATTCCAAAAAGTGATGTGCATAGCTGAGAGTGTGAACTATACAAGAGAGTGAATGTATGTTAAAGATCACAATGTTTAGGGGCTAAGAAAGTTGGGACAGAATGCTTGCATGTGGGAAAACATGAACTTTTCTAGGAAAACCAACAAGTTCTTGGAAAGTTCATCTTGGTCCGACTTTTGGCTCATAAAAAATGGTGTTTTGGTTTGCTTTCTTTCCCCTCAAAGTCCCTCAAAGGTGGTCTTGTCTCTTCACAAATGCAGCGACAGAAATGCAGTGGAGGTGAATACTTTAGAATGGAAAGGGAAGAGAGAATGAGGGAGTGAGACTTGAGTGCTAAAAATGTAAATTCGTGGGATACTACCTAGATGCAGTTTCATATTTCTCTCTCTAAGTGTTTAAACCAGAATTTTTAAAGAGTTGCAATAAGGTAACCGAGAGCTATTTCTAATACTCTTGCTATGCAACAAGAAATTGGATGGGAGAACATGAGACAACTAGGCAATTCTGCTCCCTTTATTAAATCCATAAGTTAGAAAGAGTTAGATTACACATGTAGTCTATTTATATTCTTTCATGCACCTTTGTAGTAGAAATTGAGATTGTGAAAGATAGAAATCGGAAAAAGAGAGTGAGAGACAACTTTACGAGAGGAGAAAGAATAAATTTTGATTTTGCCAACCTTTCAATACATAGCTGCATATATGTCACGCATGCAAGGGCTGATCTTCCTTCTTCGACACGTGGCTGACACATGTCATCACGCATGCAAGGACTTCTCCTATTTCAACACGTGGCTGACACATGTCATCACTTCGTGCAAGGGCTCGTCACATTTTGTCACTTATCGCCACCTATGAATTAAAATTTTGAGAAACCTTATTGAAGTAAAATCTATCTTGGTGAGGTTTGAACCTATAGACTTCCAATTCATAACTAAGAACTAACCCTTCTACTACTATTGTTGCCTCTGCTGTGCGTATAGCATTTGAAACTCAAATATAATTACAGAATTTTTAAATAATTCAAAATATTGAGATTCATTTCTTAAAACATTAAACACATACCGACAAATTATTTAAACAAAATAAAACAAATTCTTTTATATCAAAACTTCTTTAATCAAAATCATAAAATTTTATAATACACATTAAAATTATCTTTGAAAAAAAGAAGAAGAGGAAATCACGTTACGTTACATCATTGAGACGACCATATATTCCCCGCAATCCCCGATAAATACTAAGTTAACAAAACTTCAACGTTATCGTTGAGCAACTGGTTTAAAATTCGAAGAATGTATTCGAGAATTTATAATACCCACAAAAAATAAAATTAAAGAATAATTCCTAATCATTTCAATGGTTAAAATAATAATTTGTGGCGCTCATGATATGATAGGATATGACTAATCCCAAGTCAAAAGCACCAACCAAGTTTGGACTTTGTCTAAAACGAAGTTCGGCTCAGGCTGCTAACTGCGCCGTGTTTGGAATAAACTTTACCATAAACGGCATACTCTCTTCAGGTACAGTGGCATACCGTAGTATCCATATTAAGATAATTTCTACAATATTTTGTAGATTAATATTTTATACGTGTATTTTAACTTTGCATTAATAAAGTGGATCAATAGTTTATTTAAAAAGATAAATATTCTTTATTTTATCTTCAAATATTAAAAAAATTTCAATTATCAATTTAAAAGGATATTCGGTATTATCTCAAATTTATAACTATGGTAACAATCACCATTAATTAAAAGTAAGACAATAAACACTACATAGTCATAAAAAAGTTAGATTACATTGTTTAATAATGCGGATAATTGTATTAAAAATAAACTTAAACAATTAGCGAGTTATGAATTTATTAGGATTTCTCCCCCAAACGCACCGCATGAACGCGGCACTAATTAGTCAAATTTAAACGGAACACCAAAACCAGCGTTGATTCCGCTGTGTCTGACTTAGTCTTGCCTAGCTGGCCTTCCACGTTACTATTTTCAATTTCAAAGGTTAGCTTTAATTAATATATTGTAAAATTAACTTTCGTAGGATTGAGTTAAATATATTTAGTTTTTATAAGATCATTTACATTTGATAAGTTTTTATAGAATTAGCTTAAGTTATTATATATTTTAATTTTAAAAAAATATTTTACTAACATTCATCTAAACTCGTTATATTAAATTTTAAGGGTTGAGATAGTGGTGTAAGATCTTAGTGTGTTGATATATTTAAGTATGATCTATTTAGGAATATAGTTTATGGTTACATTTATGATCTCATCTATATACTTATTGTATTAATATTTTTATGGTTACATTTATGAAATTTTTCATAATTTTAAATTATTA